>NW_026728820.1:600000-637500 GCF_030684315.1 Stegostoma tigrinum
GTGATCGACACTCTCAACTATCTCCACCTCAGCAACATCTCTCTGTGTCTGATGCAGCGCTCACACACTCACATTCTGTCACCTATTCTGTCTGTCTGTCTCTCCCTCTCTCCCTCATTGCCCATCTCTCGCTCTCTCTCTCTCGCGCTCTCTCTCTCTGTCTCGCGCTCTCTCTCTCTGTCTCGCGCTCTCTCTCTCTCTCTCGCGCTCTCTCTCTCTCTCGCGCTCTCTCGCGCTCTCTCTCTCTCTCTCGCGCTCTCTCTCTCTCTCGCGCTCTCTCTCTCTCTCGCGCTCTCTCTCTCTCTCGCGCTCTCTCTCTCTCGCGCTCTCTCTCTCTCTCGCGCTCTCTCTCTCTCTCGCGCTCTCTCTCTCCCTCGCGCTCTCTCTCTCCCTCGCGCTCTCTCTCTCCCTCGCGCTCTCTCTCTCCCTCGCGCTCTCTCTCTCCCTCTCTCTCTCCCTCGCGCTCTCTCTCTCCCTCGCGCTCTCTCTCTCCCTCGCGCTCTCTCTCTCCCTCGCGCTCTCGCGCTCCCTCGCGCTCTCGCGCTCTCCCTCGCGCTCTCGCGCTCTCCCTCGCGCTCTCGCGCTCTCCCTCGCGCTCTCGCGCTCTCCCTCGCGCTCTCGCGCTCTCCCTCTCTCTCTCGCGCTCTCCCTCTCTCTCTCGCGCTCTGCCTCTCTCTCTCGCGCTCTGCCTTTCTCTCTCGCGCTCTGTCTCTCCCTCGCGCTCTCGCGCTCTGTCTCTCCCTCGCGCTCTCGCGCTCTGTCTCTCTTGCGCTCTGTCTCTCTCTCTCGCGCTCTGTCTCTCTCTCTCGCGCTCTGTCTCTCTCTTTTTCTCACACACCAACTCATTGCTCAGTATTCCATGGTATCTGAATTGTTGGAAGAATTAACTTAGACTGAGCGTGGATTTTCTCCCAAATTAGTTATGACAAAGCAGAACCAATTCTGCCTGGAAGAAGAAAGGCAGGAGCCATAATAATTAGGGATTGTTTTGCTCGAGGAACCGTGCTGTGACATGCATCCAGATAGGATGCTTTCTGTGGTACATCAATGAAAGTTGCCCTTGTGGGCACACGGAATTGCCTTAGCCTCCTGGGAAGTAGACACAACGGTGTGCTTTTTTGCTCATTGCGATGATGTGGATGGACCAGTGAACCCATCCCCCTACACGATCCCATTATCATCCATATGCTTATCCAAGGACTGTTGAAATGCCCCTAATGTGGCTGAGCTAACTGCATTGGCAGGCAGGGGGTTCCACATCCTTACCACTCTCTGAGTAAAGAACCTGCCTCTGATATCTATCTCAAATCTATTATCCCTCACTGTTTAGCTGTGCCCCCTCATACAAGCTGACGTCATCATCCTCGGAAAAAGACCCACACTGTCCACCCTGTCTCATCCACTGATCATCTTGTATGTCTCTATTAAATCCCCTCTGAACCACCTTCTCTCCAATGAGTACAGACCCAAGTCCCTCAGCCTTTCTTCAGAAGACCTTCGCTCGGGACCAGGCAACATCTCCTCTGCACCTTTTCCAATGCTTCCACATCCTTCCTGTAATGGGGCGACCAGAACTGAACGCAATATTCCAAATGAGACCGCACCAGCTTTTTGGACAGTTGCTCCGGATCTCAATCCCACTGCCAATAAAACCTAAAACACCGTAAGCCTTCTTCACAGCACTGTCAACCTGGATGGCAATTTTCAGGGATCGACATTGATGGACACCCTCTGCACAGCAACACTACCAAGAATCTTTCCATTGACCCAATATTCTGCCTTCCTATTATTCATCCCAAAGTGAATCACCACACATTTATCCGCATTGAACTCCATCTGCCACCTTTCTGCCCAATTCTAACCGATCTACCAATGCCTCCGTCCAAGTCATTTATAAAAATGACAAACAGCAGTGGCCCCAAAACAGATCCTTGAGACAAACCAGTAGTAACCAGACTCCAGGCTGAATATTTTGTATCAACCACCACTGGTTGCCTCCTTCGCCAAAGCCAGTTTCTAATCCAACCTGCTAAATCTCCCTCAATCCCATGTCTCCATGTTTTCTCCAATAGCCTACCATGTGGAACCTTATCGAAGGCTTCACTGAAGTCCATGTCCACCACGTCAACTGCCCGACCCTCATCCACGTGCTTGGTCACCTTCCAAAATTACTCAATGAGGCTTGTGAGACACGACCTGCCCTTGACAAATCCATGTCGACTATCTCCCATCAAATTGGTGCTTGCTCGATGATTATAAATCCTCTCTCTTATAATCCTTTCCAAAACTTTTCCTGCAACAGACGGAAGGCTCACTGGGTTTATAATTACCTGGGTCATCTCTACTGCCCTCTTTGAACAAGGGCACAACATTTGCAACCCTCCAGCCTTCTGGTACTAAACCTGTAGACAATGAGGATTCAAAGATGAAGGCCAAAGGCTCTGCCACCTCCTCCGTAGCCTCCCAGAGAATCTGAAAGTTTCGAAGGATGATGCGTTGTATCCGGAGTTTGGTGGGGTGGTACGTTAGGACGAGGGAGACTTTGTTTTGGTTGTTGTTGCGGGGTGGGGTGAGAGGGATTTGTTGCAGGAAATGCTGGAGACACGGTCGAGGGCGTTATCAACCACAGAGCGGGGCAAGTTGTGCTCCTTGAAAAATGAGGACATCTGAGATATACGGGAATAGAATACCTCATCCTGGGAGTGCAGATGCAGAGGCAAAGGAATGGGGAATAGGGGATGAATTGTTGCAGGAATATGGTGGGAGGAGGTGTAATCTTGGTAGCTGTGGGAATTGGTGGAGTTGAAATGGATATTTGTTTCTCAGTGGTTGGAAATAGAGTGGTCCAGGTAGGAGAGAGAGGTATCAGAGATTGTCCAGGTTAACTTCAAGTTCGGGAGGAAGGTGTTGGTGAAGTGGATGAACTGTTCGAGCCCGTTGTGGGAACACGAGGCGATGCCGATACAGTCATCAATGTAACGGAGGAAGAGGTGGGGTTGAGGGCCAGTGTAGGTACGGAAGAGGGAGCGTTCCATGTAACCTACAAAGAGGCAGGCATAGCTTGGGCCCATTTGGCTACCCTGGCCACCCTCTTTGTCTGTAGGAAGTGGGAGGAATTGAAAGAGAAACTGTTGAGGGTTGTTCAAGGACCGGAACTTCCCCCTCCTCAGTGGCCAAAAACACCCTCAACCGTGTCACCCGCGTTTCCCACAACTCATCCCTCACACCCGCACCCCATAATAACTACCAAAACAGTGTCCTCGTCGCCCTCACGTACCACCCCACCAACATACGGATTCAATGCGTCGTCCTCCGACCCTTCTGCCATCCGCAATCCGACCCCACCACCAAAGACATTTTTCCCACCACCCTGAGGTGACCCCCTTATCCGCTCCACACTCCCCTCTAGCACTCCCTACACCCAGCACTTTTCCCTGCATATCCATAAATGTTGTCATCACAACGTTTAAAATTCACTGGTCCCGATACCTCCCCCCCCATCCCAGCCCCCAGGAAGAATTTCCTCATCAAACAGATGTTGACCTGCACATCTGCTAATGTGGTAGACTGTATCCACTGTTGCCATTGTGGCCCCCTCTACATCGGGGAAACCAAACAGAGGTTTGGGGACCGCTTCACCTGTGCTCAGTTTGCACTAAAGAACTGCACCTCCCAGTCGCGAACTGTTTCGACTCTCCCTACCAATCCTCAGGTAACATGTCCATCCTGGGCCTCCTGCAGTGCCACAACGATGCCACCTGAAGGTTGCAGGAGCAGCACCTCATATTGCGCTTGGGAACCCTACACTCCATGGTATCAATGTGGACTTCACAAGCTTCAAAATCACCCCTCCCCCTCCCGCATCCCAAAACCAGCCCACCTATCCCATCCTGCCACCTCAAACCCCACCCCCATTTCCTGCCTCCCAACCTCTTCCCGCCCCGGAGACCTGTTCGTCCTCCCCGGACTGGCCTATCCCCTCCCTACCTCCCCACCTACACTCACCTCTGCTGGCTCCATCCGCACCTCTTTAACTTGTCTGCCTCCTCTCCACCTATCTTCTCCTCTATGCATCTTTGATCCGCCTCCCCCTCTCTCACGATTTATTTCAGAACTCTCTCCCCCTCCCCCTTTTCTGATGAAAGGTCTCGGCCCAACGTGTCAGCTTTTGTGCTCCTCAGATGCTGCTTGGCCTGCTGTGTTCATCCAGCTGCACACTTTGTTATCTCTACATCTCTTAACAACCTCATTAAGTGAATTCTAGAGCGAACTATGCAGGGTAGACTTTGGGTTTATCATTCTAACTTGCCAGTCCTGAAGGATGAAAGTTGGTTTGTGTTGGATGTTTGTCTCATAGCTATGAAAGATATCCTGAAAGGATTTTTCAAATCTTTTGTTGAGAATTGTACCCATTTAGTCGCTAATCCTTTTCCTTCTTTAAAGTTTCCTTGGCAGTGAGAAATTTCAAATATCTGCAGAATTTTATTTGGCTTTGTATTGGTTCTCTGTGATTCTCTGTTAATGGCTCCACGACCTGCCAGCTAATTACAGAATTTATCATTGATGTGCCTGTACTAAAATCTTTCGTCTTATACTATATATCCCAATTTCAGGAGAAAGTCCAGAGAGACCTTTTAAAGGAAAGGGGATTAGAAAGAAAATCTATCGATCAAAATCATGAATAGTTGATAAATTATTTGCATTCCATATTTCCAGAACCTGCCCCGGAAGAGAGAGCCCAGAGAATTGCCAAAGCTGTCCGCAAACAGTCAATAGAAGTGAAGGAAAATTGGGAACAACTGAAAATCCGTGCGAGCAACTGGCAGAAACAGGTGGAAAAGACGTTGGAGAAACTTCAAGAACTGCAGAAAGTTCTGGATGATCTTGAGGCTCATGTGATAACAGCTGAGGGGGTCCACACTGATTGGCAACCTGTGAGTGACCTGCTTATTGACTCATTGCAGGATCACTTTGATAAAACCACAGTAAGGGCAATTACATTACACTTCAGTTATGAACAGATGTAACCACAATGTTGTATCGAGACGATCAGTAATATGAGTACTTCAGTAATATTGATTGAATGGTTGTTAACTTAATTTGCAAATTAAAACTGAGTTGAGCATGCCTTCTGATGATATCACATCGTTAATATTAGTATAGTTGAGGATTCTATTAGTCAGTGACATCAGCTGAGTTATCTGCTTGTTGCCATGTTATCAGGGTTAAAGGTAAAGTCTTAGCCCGCCATTTGGCGACTCCTTAGAGAGAGACAACTGGTTATGATTTAACCTGAAGATCACCATGCCTCAGGGAAGTCGAGGGGTTGAGGCGAAGACCCTTTGTGGTCAGCTCACTGGTACGGCAATTGAGCCCTCTCTGCAGGGCATCACTCTGCATCACAAACCAACTGAATTTGAATAGAGTTTAGGATTGGAGAGCAATCCATGCAATTATTTTTTTTTAATGAATGTTTCTCACTGGGACTCTCTCACTGGCAAACTTTTTAAAAGCCAGCTCAGCCATACAGGCGAGATCAGTTCCTGATCTCAGCTGAATTTTTTGACCTGGGGTGGGTCAGCGTTAGGAGTTCAGTGATTGGAATGAATTCTCATGAAGTTAGCGAGAGGGATACTGCACATGAATAAATCGATGTTTTGAAAAGAGGATGAGATATGAGCAAAAGTTGAATTGATGTGGAAGACCAGCCACAATCATCATCGACGGTGGAGCAAGCTTGAGCGGCCATGCAACGTTGTGCTGCCGCTATTTGACTTGTTCTGTGGAAAGGAAGGAAGATGGTCCAAGTGTCAAAAATGCCGAAGACCACATCATTCTACAACCTCAAAATTTGATTGTGTTCAGCATATTATCACTCCTGGTACCCCTAAATCCTGGTCTATCATCTCAGCAGCTCGACTCTGCCCAAAAGCTGGTTACTTGTGAGATTTTTGAGGGATCTTCCCAAGTCTGAAAATCAGTTTTGTTTTTGTACAATCAGAGTTGGCCAGTGTGGAAGGAGGTCGTTTGGCATATCGTAGCTCTTTGAAATAACTCCCCAATTCGTCCCCCTCTGCTTGGCAATGACTTCAACCACTTATAAAATCTCTTTAATGGAGGGAGACTTTGAAGGCATCTGATTGGAGTATTAACGATCCCAGAATACAACTGAGCCTTATTAAGTTGTTAGTTCTGATGATCAAGAGCTTGATGAAAGAGGATTGTTTGAAAAAGTGCCTTAAAAGAGGAAATGTCCAGAGGCTAAGAGGTGTAGGAAGTTAGCGAGTTTTGAGAGGATTTGTTGCTCGGGTTGAGGTTCTGGATGTGAGTTCGCTCGCTGAAGGTGTAGGAAGTGTCTTCTTGGGTTTGAAGCCGACACAATTAAATGTTTGGCAACTAGTAGTGGGCTGTTTAAAATCAAGAGTGGGCAAGCGGACATAATGAGACGAGTGCAGATGTCCTGAAGTATGGTTGGACTGGTGGAGATTACCAAAATAGCGATAGGCATAGCCAAGTAACGATTTGGAAAGAAAAATGAGAATTTAATAAAATTACTGTTAATAGTATCAGTCAGGTAGAAAGTACAGAGAATAGGAATTGGTTCAAGTTGAGACTCAGGTAGTGGAGTTTTAGACGACCTCAAGTGTTCAATGGACAAATGTGGGTCTCCATCAGGGAATGCATTGGAATTGTCAGGTCCAGAAGTGAAGTAGTTCCAGGTGAAGGTTTCACTGCTAATGAGCCGAGACACAAGACAGGTAGGCAGGATTGAAAAGATGTAAAGAGACAGCTTTAGGGATTGCATGAATGTGTGGTCGGACGTTCATCGTGGGATAAACAAGATGCCAAGGTTGTGCTGAGACAAGCGTAATATTACATTGTTGCCAAGGCGGAGTAATGCAATCAATAGGTCGTGAATAGAGGTTGGTGTGGGGACCACAAAGTGGTCTTCGCAGTTTTAAATTGTTATCTCTACATAGTTGCGCAACTTTATGTTCTGTTCAAAAGGCATGACTGACAAGGAAACAGAAGTTAGCCATTTGTTTACTTGTCAATATATCTTGATTTTTCCACCATGTTCTCCAATTATTGACACAACATGTGCAGTGTACGAAGTGAACCGTTCAAACCTTAAAAGCTGTTAAAATTGTGGAATAAAAGTTAAATTTATTTTCTTGAAAATTTAAATAAATTACATGAAGGTTTGACCAAGACTGCAAGGAATTAGATGGAACACCAGATGAATAAAACAAGCAGTAGTAAGGTGGTATTAGCTGGATGTTCCTCAAGAAACAGAACGCAGCCAACCTTTCTTCCATCGGGGGATTAATTGTGTGGTGTCAGACACAGTCGATGAAATCATTCCTTCTGTCTTTACTGTCTGACTAGACTATGGTTGTAATATTTCCTTTTTTAAGTGCTCAAGGTTAGACACACTTCACTTGACATTCTCATTTTATAAATTTTAAGAAGTTGACTTATTGTCAAGTCACGATAGGATTGAAAACACATTGTATAACTGTTTGAAGTCAGAGTCACATGACACCAGCTTGTCGTCCAACAGGTTCATTTGAAATCACACAAGCTTTTGGAGTGCAGCCCCTTCATCAGGTGCAGTTAGTGAGGTGACCACAGAGAGACACAGCTTATCAGCAGAGAGATCAAAAGATCATAGAATTGGCGTGAGTGGAGTGTCAGATAATAACTCTATACAGGTGACCAAGAGTGTTAGAGGCAAGTAAAGCGTTTATAAAGTCCATGTCAGTGCTGTGTTGTCATGATAATCAGGCAGCGCAACAGGAATGTACAAAAGGTGACATCTCAGGTCAGACTCTGACTTGTAGTTGAGAGGCTTGTGTTCAGAATCTGTCTTAGAGTTTTAACCTTAATTTCAAAAGCAAGAATTTATAAGATACCACACTGACTGTAACTACAAGTTGTGTGTTTCTTCAACAA
This sequence comes from Stegostoma tigrinum, assembly GCF_030684315.1. Classification (NCBI taxonomy): domain Eukaryota; kingdom Metazoa; phylum Chordata; class Chondrichthyes; order Orectolobiformes; family Stegostomatidae; genus Stegostoma; species Stegostoma tigrinum. Next base: position 607,957 of record NW_026728820.1, read on the forward strand.
AATATCTGCAAACAAACAAACATCCTGGATGAAGACTTATTATCTGACACTCCACTCACACCAGTTGTGTGATGTTTTGATCTGTCTGCTTATGAATTGTGCGTCTGTGTGTTTTCCTCCCTGACCGCACCTGATGAAGGGACTGCACTCCCAAAGCTTGTGTGATTTCAAATAAACGTGTCAGATTATAACCTGATGTCATGTGACTTCTGACTTTGTCTATCCGAGTCCAACACCAGCACCTCCACATGATAACTGTTTGGAACCAAGTCAGCGCAACAGGTACATATCGAACATTTGACTTCGGAAGAATGCCGAGTGCTGAAAAGTTCATTAATAACAAAGGATTTCTTCATTGTGCCATCTATCGTAACATGCTGCGTCTCACAGTCACAATGAAAGGATGGCCACTTCAATTTAGCAGGGCCAAGAACAGTTATGGACATTTTTAGCATGGGAGGAGGCCATTCAACCTATTTTAACTGTCCCAGCTCTCTCCCAGCGCAACAAAATTAATCCTTCTCTCGAACTCATTCCACATATTTCACAGAATTGAAATATATAGGTACATACTGAGGAGATTTTAACATGAAGTGAGCAGTTCTCGCACTTCACCTTGTCACTAAAAATGGAAAACGTGACTTACAAGGAGTGGGTCTTTATTTTGTTCTGTTTTGATGATGAAGCAGATGCAAGTCCAAGTGCTGGAACTGGCGTCTTGAACTTAGCAACTGTTCAACATGTATAAAATGAATTCTGTGCACATCTACTAAAAGCCGTTTTCTGGAAGGAAAAGGTACCAAAGAAGATTTGGTGTATTGTGCTTGATGCTATTATACTCCAACCTGTGAAAACAGAACTCTACGACTGTGAGTGTTGAGTTCTGAGAGGGTGCTATCTTGTTTGAATGTACATTGATAAGCCTAGGCCTATTTTCCCAACAGCAGAATTGGTAATCCAGCAAGAAATGGCTATTTCTCACATTTGTTGGCTGTAAGTGTCTGTTTAAAGTTTGAGTACAGTTTCCTCATATACAGGTGCTTAACCTGCTTTTACAGTTGGAACATTTGTTGTGCCAATGAAAATTTTTTGAATGGTTTCACGTCCAGTTTTCCTCTTTATACATATTTGGTATTTTTTCAGGGTAAGGACTATCTTCAAAATCTGAGATTGGGTTTTGAAAGACAGCAGCCTTTGTTTTGGAGAGATAATGGGAACTGCAGATGCTGGAGAATGCGAGATAACAACGTGTGGAGCTGGATGAAGACAGCAGGCCAAGCAGCATCTTAGGAGCACAAAAGCTGACGTTTCGGGCCAAGAACCACCTTCAGAAAATGGGGAGGGGGTGCGGGTTCTGAAATAAATAGGGAGAGAGGGGGAGGCGGGTGGAAGATGGATGGAGGAGAAGATAGGTGGAGAGGAGAGTATGGGTACGGAGGCAGGGAGGGGATAGGTCAGTCTGAGGAGGCCGGTCAGGTCAAGGGAGCGGTATGAGGTGGGAGGGGGGATGGGTGAGAGGAAGAATAGGTTAGGGAGGCGGGGACGAGCTGGGCTGGTTTTGGGATGCAGTGGCCGGACAGGAGATTTGGAAGCTTGTGAAATCCACGTTGATAACATTGGGCTGCAGGGTTCCCAAGCAGAATATGAGTTGCTGTTCCTGCAACCTTCGGGTGGCGTCATTCTGGCACTGCAGGAGGCCCAGGTTGGACATGTCCTCTCGGGAATGGGAGGGGGAGTTGAAATGGTTAGTGACTGGGAAGTGCAGTTGTTGATTGCAAACTGAGCGTAGGTGTTCTGAAAAGCGGTCCCCAAGCCTCTGAATCGTTTCCCCAATGTAGAGGAAGCCACAACGGGGACAGCGGATGTTTTGGATATTTCTTCAGCTTGATTTTCATTCAGAGTTGGTTGGATTTTGCTGAAGCAATAGACATAACTCACTATGACGTAGACAATGTCAGAGTTAATGTTTCGCGTCCTGTGACCCTTCCTCAGATCTCACTCTTCACTGATGCTGCCAGACCTGCTGAGCTTTTCCAGCAACTTCTGCTTTTGTTGCTGATTTACAGTGCCCACAGTTTTTTTGTATTTTACGACACAGACAAAACTTGATCTCTGCAGGAAGCATGATGCTGCATTCTCCAACTTCCCTGCCTTTTTGTAATATAATATTGTCTTTTTAGGACAGAAGTGGCTTTTTTTTTGTTTGTTTAAACTTCCGCACATACTTTCTATGCAGGTTAAAAGTCTACACCTTTTCAGTTCTCTGCTGCATAATGAAGACTTGGAACAATTTTTTTTATAAAGTAGAAAATCAGTGTGGTTTGTTTTCCAAAATGTGATGTGTAAGTGCAACACTTAACAGTGTGTTCATCAAACTGTTGTTTCCTTTGATCTTTGTGTTGCAGAAATTTCTAGAATCATTTCATATATTTTTTTTGATATATTTTAGCAGCTTTCCTGGAGCAAGTCTGTTTTCCTTCGGATGAGACGACTTTCAGACATACTCCCTTTATTATGAGATTTAATTACGGTAAAATCTGGAGGATTTTTATTCACTGAGTCACAAAGGACTATATGTTTTAAGCATTGGAAAATGCATTCTGTTCTGACTGTCATGTTATCTGGTGTTTGTACCAGGCTTTCCGATTAAATGCAAGTGATTAAGGATGCTAATGATGCCACATGTTATTACAAGAGGAAATGAACATACAAGTAAGGATTTTATGCCACATTTATGCATAGCATGGACCATGCAGCATGGATGCAGTGACTGAGTGAAATGGGATGCAGTGACTGAGGGTAATGGGATGCAGTGACTGAGTGAAATGGGATGCAGTGCCTGAGTGAAATGGGATGCAGTGCCTGAGTGAAATGGGATGCAGTGCCTGAGTGAAATGGGATGCAGTGCCTGAGTGAAATGGGATGCAGTGCCTGAGTGAAATGGGATGCAGTGCCTGAGGGAAATGGGATGCAGTGCCTGAGGGAAATGGGATGCAGTGCCTGAGGGAAATGGGATGCAGTGACTGATTGAAATGCTCACAGCGAATTGCCCCCTCCATCCTGACCCGCTCACAGTGACTTGCCCCTGCAGTCCTGACCCGCTCACAGCGACTTGCCCCCTCACTCCTGACCCGCTCACAGTGACTAGACCCTGCAGTCCTGACCTGCTCACAGCGACTTGCCCCCTCACTCCTGACCCGCTCACAGTGACTAGACCCTGCAGTCCTGACCTGCTCACAGCGACTTCTCTCTGCAGACCTGACCCACTCACAGCGAATTACCCCTGCAGTCCTGACCCGCACGTTGCAACTTGCCCCTCCAGCCCTGACCCCCTCACAACGACTCGCCCCTTCAGTCCTGTCCCAATCACAAGGACTTGCGCTCTCCGTCCTTACCCACTCAGAGTGACTTGCCCCTGCAGTCCTGACCCCCTCACAGTGACCTGCCCCCTCACTCCTGACCCGCTCGACATTGAGGAAACCAAGCAGAGGCTTGGGGACCGCTTTGCAGAACACCTCCACTCGGTTCGCAACAAACAACTGCACTTCCCAGTCGCGAACCATTTTAACTCCCCCTCCCATTCCTTAGACGACATGTCCATCATGGGCCTCCTGCAGTCCGACAATAATGCCACCCGAAGGTTGCAAGAACAGCAACTCAGAATCCGCTTGGGAACCCTGCAACCCAATGGTATCAATGTGGACTTGACCAGCTTCAAAATCTCCCCTTCCCCAACTGCATCCCTCAACCAGCCCAGTTCTTCCCCTTCCCCAACTGCATCCCAAAACCAGCCCAGTTCTTCCCCTCCCCCTACTGCATCACAAAACCAGCCCAGCTGTTGCCTTCCCCCGACTGCATCCCAAAACCAGCCCAGCCTGTCTCCGCCTCCCGAACATGTTGTTCCTCTCACCCATCCCTTCCTCCCACCTCAAGCCACACCTCCATTTCCTACCTACCACCTCATCCTGCTTCCTTGACCTGTCCGTCTTCCCTGGACTGACCTATCCCCTCTCTACCTATCTTGTTTTCTCTCCATCTTCGGTCCGCATCCCCCCCTCCCTATTTATTCCAGTTCCCTCTCCCATCCCCCTCTCTGATGAAGGGTCTAGGCCCGAAATGTCAGCTTTTGTGCTCCTGAGATGCTGCTTGGCCTGCTGTGTTCATCCAGCTCCACAGTTTGTTATCTTGGATTCTCCAGCATCTGCAGTTCCCATTATCAGTGGCATTTTCCTCTTCATCAAAGTTTGTGCAAAAGCAACACGATATGGGGCGGCACGGTGGCTCAGCGGTTAGCACTGCAGCCTCACAGCACTGGGGACCCAGGTTCAATTCCAGCCTCAGTCTGTGTGGAATTTGCACCTTGTCCCTGTGTCTGTGTGGGTTTCCTCCAGGTGCTCCGGTCTCCTCCCACAGTCCAAAGATGTGCACGCTCGGTGGATTGGCCATGCTAAATTGCCCATAGTGTTCAGGGACGTGGGTCTGGGTGGGACGCTCCAAGGTTTGGTGTGCACTTGTTGGGCCAAAGGGCTTGTTTCCACACTGTAGGGAATCTAAACAATCCTGTTCCCACATCTCCATGTACCCTGCTGATCACTGCTCACAGAGATGTTTGATAACAAAAGGATAACAATAATATTCAAACCCAGTGCTGGAGATGTATTTTAAATACACTGAGGCCAGTGTCGATCTCCAATTCAACTTTTATTTACAAATGAACTGTCTTCAACTTTAGCACTGCCTCATTCAGAGATAGTTGCCAGGGTGTCAGCATCTCTGACCCTCACACTTCTTATCTGACAGCCAGGGCTCCCTGATTTGGGCTGTTAATATGGAACAATCAGGCAACTCATATTCTGTGAGGTTCAACTGGCCGAACTGGTCACAAACCAATGCGGTGTGTTCATCGAAAATCAAACGTACTAGAAAGATACCATTCCATACCAGTGTAAAGGAAGGCATGAGGCTAAACTGGGGAGGGAAGGGAACTGCTTATTGGGGGTGGCCCAGAGAGTGGAAGAAAATCGAATGGGAAGAAGACCATTTGAGACTGAGGGAGAGAGATGTAATTGCCTGAATGAGGCATTCCAATTGCGAAATGGATTTTTGTGTGTACACCATGTTCAGTTTCCCCGATCTTAATCTGTACTCCTCTTTAAATCATTAGTATCTGAAATTTCTGTATCATTTCCAAATGTTCTGTCTCTAATGTTATGCTGTTGGAATTGGTTGAACTGCAGAGATATTATTTATTTGCACAAATGTGTTCAGAGAAATGAGTTGCATGCTATATATGTATTATTCTTCTTGATTCTATTGTACGCATACAAATTAAAGTTAGTTCCACTTTTGAACAAAAAACTGCTTTTAGATGTCTGATGTATCTCATTTGCCTGCCACTTACTCTTGTTGATGAGTTGTGTTTCTGTTTTGTGAAGAAATATGAATGAGCTGGAGCACTAATGGCAATGCCCAATGTGGTGATCTTCCAACATTGCAGCTGGAAGGTTGGGCAGGGAGGGGGATGGGTTTCACAAGAACTATTACAGAGGGAAATGGAGAGACAGGTGATGTATGTGGCAGCACCGAGACAGTGAGGAGAATGAAATGCAGCCTGAAGGGGAATCTGGCTGTCGTCGCAAAGGCACGGGCTGAATGGAAGAGGACAGAAAGGATTCACTCAGAGGAAGAGAAGATCAGACTGGACGGACTGTGAAACAGGCAGTAATCATTGGCAAGTTACTGACAGGAGGGTGAATCAATCGGGCTCACTTTAAGACTGTTGACAGTTACCATATAGTTCCTGGGAGATGTGTGGATCAGGCCAGGCCCATAGAGAAACGCTTCCCGGAGTAATTAACATGGAGACCCCACTGGGAAAGAGTGAGGGGTTGGCCGTCCTGCTTCCATTGCTGCTGGTGATGTCCAGGCCAGTCATTCTGGCCAGCGACTTCAGCTGCATCATCGGCACGAATGAACAATATGGAGGGTATGACAGTGAACTGGACTCGACGTCCAGATTTCTGATGGAAACGGTTGAATTTGCCAAGCTGCATAACATCTTCAGCACCCCTGCAGACTGAGCATAGAGTAGAAACGCCTGGTCATAGCCAGACGGGTCTATACACCCATTGGATAGATTTCCTGTTTGCGCCCACACGTCCTCGATCATATCCATTGAAGTCAAGCCGGTGTTCTTCTCTGACTACTGCCTCCTGCTGGCTGACTGTCACCTACAGGATGACCAGCGGGCTGGCAAGGGAACATGGAAGCTGAATGTGAAACTGTTGACCCCAGAAAAATCATTAAGAAGCTCAAAAGAGAGCACACAGGTTGGAGAACGATGAAGACCCTTTTTGCACTTGGTGGGAGGCAGTCAAAGCGAACACCAAGAAGTTCTTTGTCCTGAAAAGTGTTCAGAAGGTGAGAGAGAGTTGGGCAAAACTGTTCAAACTCCAGAAACCCGTGCAACACCTACTCTTAGTACAGACAATCGGGTCCCTGTCACGGAGGAGCCCCAGGAGGTGTTGAGGCAGCAAGCCCCACTCTCTGCCTTGGAGGCCTCCAAGATAATCTTGCGGTTCAGGGTCTGCACTGTGGAGCAAGAGAGAATAACAGTCAGAGACAGACAGCACTGAAACAGACCGTTTGGTCCAACTTGTTCATGCTGACTCGATATCCTAAATAAATGTAGTCCCATTTGCCAGCATTTGGCCCATATCCCTCTGAACTCTTCCTATTCATTTTCCCATTCAGATGGCTTTTAAATGTTGAAATTGTACCAGCTTCCAGTCCTCTCTCTAACAGCTCATTTCATACATACACCACCCTCTGCATGAAAATAATGTACCTTAAATCCCTTTTAGATCTTTCCCCTGTTACTTTAAACCTCTGCCCTCCAGTTAAGGACTCTCCCACCCCAAGGAACAGACAATGTCTATAAACCCGATCCATGCCTCTCATGCTGTTACTAATCTCTATCAGGTCATCCCTCAGCCTTTGATGCTCCAGGGAAAATAGACCTAGTCTATTCAGCCTCGTCCTTTAGCTTTAACCCTCCAACCCAGTCACCATCCTTGTAAATCTTTTCTGAACCCTTTCCGGTTTCACAACATCCTTCCTACAGCAGGGAGACTGGAATTAGATACAGTATTCCAATGGAGGCCAAATCAGTGTCCTTTAAAGCTGCATGTGACCTAATGAGATGTGTTCACATTCCTTCTTGAAGATGCTAAAGGAGAGCTCTGTGCTCAGCAGCGTGAAGGATGAACATAGCTCGATAAGTTTGTCTCAATCTGACATCCTGAAGCTCAGCAAATCCTTTTAAGCCAGTCCGTATGACACTCTGACCACAGCCAGCGCAATGACACCCAGACATTCCTGTCCTCGATCCTGGGGGTCTTCGACAACACCAAGCAGGAGAGCCTGGACCGACCATTATCTCTGGATGAGCTGGAGAAGGCCTTCGAGTCCTAAGAAAAGAATAAAACTCTGGGAAGTGATGCCTTTCCAGCGGAGTTGTATTCAGCTCTTTGGGAGTTGATTGGCCAGGGCCTGCTGGAGCTGTACGACAGGATGCTTCTGTCAGGTACTATGAGCGAATCCATGAGGAATGGTATCATCACCCTGACCTGCAAGTGGAAGGGATTGAGGGAGGAAGTTAGAAATCAGCGACCAAGATAATTGGCGAGTGTAGCCTACAAAATCCTGTCTCAGTCATGTGTAACTGGGTCAGATCTGCTCTGCGATTGGTGAGTGACCCTGACCAAACCTGTGCTGCAGCGGACAGGACGATCTCTGAGAGCCTCGCGCTCCGAGGGATACGATCACCGGCAGGCAGAACAGAGGGGTGGATACCTGCCTCATCAGCCTGGACCAAGAGAAGGCCTTTGGCAGGATATTGCAGACCAACATGTGGGATGTGCTTTATACAATGGGCTTTGGGGAGAGAATCTGCAATTGGGCCCGACAGATCTACACCGACATCATGAGCGCAGTCTCAATCTGCGTATGGGAATCACAGAGCTTACCCATCAGATCCAGGGTCTGGCAGGGCTGCCCACTCTCTCGAGCCCTTTGCTGAGTCCATCAGTAAGGATGTGAGCCTGAGAAGTGTGATTATTCCAGGTAGAGCGGGCCTGCAGGTCAAAGCGTCCCTGTACGATAACGATGTCACCAATCTCTGCTCAGCCCCAGTGTCAGTGCGCAGGTTCATGAGCATCTGTGACCCTTTCAAACTCGCCTCGGGAGCCATGGTAAATCGAGACAAGAGTGAGGCCATGTTCTTTGGGATCTGGCCTGAATGATCCTTCATTCCCTTCACCGTCAGGGCAGATTACCCAAAAGTGCTGGGCACACAGTTCAGAGAGCCTGGGGCGTGCAGAAAGCCTTGGGAGGTGCACATTGTGGGTAAAATCCTGGTCATCAGGTGTGAGGCACTCTCTCTGTTGTTGTGCATGGCACAGTTCTGGCCCATCACCCACACTGCACTGTTTCCCTCATCCGAGCCATCTTCCATTCCTACTGGAAGCCTAAGATAGACCGTGTCTGCAACAACTCCATGTACTAAGCTCTGGCTAAGTGGGGGAAGAACGTACCCAATGTCACCCTCATCCTGATGTCCACCTTGTTGTGCATTAAGCTGTGTGTAGACTCTCAGTACGCAAAGACCGAGTGTCACTAGGTACTGAGGTACGACCTGATCCCAGTGTTGCGAACGAAGGGACTGGCCTCTCTGCCACGGAAAGCTCCAAGTATTTGGACCGTTCTATAACATATGTCCTTTGTTGTGAAATTTGCAAAGAAACAAACGTCTGACCGCCAGTCCATCAGGTAGTGGTCAGCACGCAGCGTGCTCGAGACCCTGTGGGAAAAGGAGAGGCTGGATCCTGTCGTGTAGTTCCCAGAGCAGACTGACAAAGTCATTTGGTACAATGTGTCATCATCAGAACTTTCCAACAAACAACAAAACATAGATTGGCGGGTGGTGAGAAGGGCACGACCTGTCAGATTGTTTATGTGCACCTTGTTGGCCTGTGCCACAGTACACTGCCCTGGAAGTGGCTGTGGGTGAAACCCGAAACATCAGCTTTCCTGCTGCTCTGATGCTGCCTGTCGTGCTGTGTTCATCCAGCCCACACCCAGTTATCGCAGACTCCAGCATTAGCAGTTCCTACTCTCTCTCGGCTCAGTGTGAGACCTTTTACAGTTACCGTATAGCTGCAGGGAGTGTGTGGATGAGGCCAGGCTCAATGTTTACCTTCAGCATATAGTTATTGGGATGTGCACGGATGAGGACAGACTTGCTGTGAGACTGTTCACAGTCACCGTATAGTAAGTCGGAAGCATGGAGATGAGGCCAGGCCCACTGTGATACTGTTGACAATCAGTGTTTAGTTTCTGGGAGGAGTGTAAATAAGGCCATGCTCGGTGTGAGACTGTTTTGTGTCCCTGTATAATTACTGGAGGTGTGTCAATGAGGTGAGGGCAATTGTCAGACCGTTTACAGTCAAGTAGGACTTCCTGTGAGTTGTGCGAATGAGGCCAGGGCCACTGTGAGACCATTTACAGTCACTGTCGCACCCTACACCGGAAGCGTGTAGATGCTGCCAGGCTCCCTGTCAGTAACCAGGTGGTGTGTCCACGAGGCATAACTGGGATGCACTAAAAGCTTGGGGCATAACTGGGACGATGGGGCTGCTGCTGCCGAGGCACAGTCGGGAAGGACCACTGTCTGAGGTTTTCCTGCTGAAGGTAAATGAGGGTCCACTCAGTTATCGGACCCTCCCCGTGTCTCACATGTATGTAAATATTTTTGTTGTATGTCTGAGAGAGGTCTTTGGTTCATTGGGTGGAGCCAAAGTCCAATGCTTTATTTGTTTATTTGATACGCAGCTGGACAGAACGCAACTGCAGTTGTGACATTGTACATATACAAAGAGATTTCTTGTGAAAAAGGTGTATTTTTCAAATCAGAAATGTGACTGGGAGGAGTGTGGATGAGCCCAGGCTCACTGTGGGTCTGGTTACGGTCACCACATTGTCACTAAGATGTGTGTATATGAGGCATGGCTGGCTGTGAGACTGTGAAAAATCACTAATTAATAAGAGTTTGTTTCTTCAATTATTTGTTGGATGTGTGTGTCACTGACTGGTCCAGCATTTATTGGCCATCCCTAATTGCCCTGGAGATGTTGGTGGTGAGCTGCCTTCTCGAACCGCTGCAGTTCGCCTGCTGTGGGTTGCCCCCACAGTGCCATGAGGGAGGGAATTCCCATCTTTTGAACAGTCGCAGTGAAGGATTCCGGATATATTTCTAAATCAGAATCACGAGTGGCTTGGAGTGGGATTGAAGGAGGTGTTCCCGTGTACTTTATGCCCTTGTCCTTCGAGATGGAAGCTGTCATGGGTTTGGAAGGTACTGCATGAGGAGCTTTGGCGAATTTCTGCCATGCATCTTGTAGATCGTACACAGTGCTGCTGAGGCCGCTCATCATTGGTGGTGGAGGGAGTGGATGATTGTCGATATCGTGTCAGTCAACTGGGCTGCTTTGTCCTGGATGGAGTCAAGCTTCTTGCATGTTGTTACAGATGCAGCCATCCTGGTAAATGGGGAGCGTTCCATCACAGTCCTGAATTATGCCTTGTAGACAGTGGACACGTTCTGGGGAATCAGGAGGTGGGTTAGTCGCCGCAGCATTCCTCACCTCTGACCTGCTCTTGTAGTCACTGTGTTTATGTGGTGAGTCTGGTTCAGTTTTTGTTCAAAGCTCACCCCCACGACGGTGACAGTGTGGGATGCAGTGAATGTAACAAATTGTTTGTCGGTGCGGGGGGCGGGGGTTGTCTCTTGTTGGTGACGGTCATTGCCTGGTATTTCTGTGGTGTGAATGTAACTTCCACTTGTCTGACCAAGCCTGGGTATTGCCCAGATCTAGTTGCATTTGGACAAGGACTGCTTTAGGATCTGAGGAATCATGAATGATGCTGAACATTGTGCAATCATCAGGAACACCCCAACTTCTGGCCTTATGATAAACGCAAGTTCATTGATGAAGCAGCTGAAGATGGTTATATCTCGGAGACTGCCCCGAGAAACTCCTGCAGGGATCCCCTGGAGCTAAGATATCTGACCTCCAATAAGATCATTCATTTTCCTGCGTGCCAGGTATGACTCCAGCAAGTGGAGAATTTGTCCCCTTATACCCATTGAGTCCAGTTTTGCTCGGGCTTCTTGATGCCACACTTGGTCAAATGTAGTCTTGTTGTAAAGGGCTGGAGCTCTCACTTCCCCTCTGGAATGCAGCTGTGTTGTCCATGTTTGAACCAAGGCTGTAATGAGGTCAGGAGCTGAGCTGCCCTGACGTAACCCAAACTGGCCGTCGCTGAGCAGGTGCTGCTTGATAACAATGTGACTGACACCTTCTATCACTTTCCTGATGATTGAGTACAGCCTGATGGGGCAGTATATGGCCAGGTTGGATTTGTCCTATGTTTGCAATACAGCACATACTTGGGCAATTTTCCACATTGTCGGGTAGATACCAGTGTTGAAACTGCACTGCAACAGCTTGGCACGGGGAGCGGCACGTTCTGGAGCACAAGTCTTCAGTATTATTGCCAGAATATTGTCAGGGCCTGTGACCTTTGCAGTATCCAGTGTCTCCAAGTGTTTCCTGACATCACGTGGGGTGAATTGAATTTACTGAAGACCGGTATCTGTGATGCTGGTGGCGCCCGAGATGAATCATCCACTTGGTCCTTCTGGCTGAAGATTGCTATGAATACTTCAGCCTTATCTTTTGCACTGATGTGCTGGGCTCTTCCATCATTGAGGATGGGGATATGTGAAGAGTCTTCACGTCCAATCAGTTGTTTAATTGTGCACCACAGTAAATGACGAGATGTGGCAGGACTGCAGAGCTCAGATTTGATCCATTGATGGTGGGGTCACTTTGCTGTATCTATCACTTGCTGGCTATGCTGTTTGGCGGCTTCACCAGGTTTCTTTATTTATTCATTCATTCACAGGACAAGGGCATCATAGAATAGAATCAGAGAATCCCTACAGTGTTTTGGTATTTCCAGGGGGTCCCGGGAGGGGTGGTGTGTCGGTATTTACAGTGGGTCGCAGGGAGTTTGTCTGTACAGGGATCTGGGGCTGTGTGTCCGGATTTCGAGGAGCTCCTGGGGAATGTGTCAGTGTTTAGAGGGGACCCTGGGAAATGTGTCATTATATACAGGGAGTCCCAGGGAGTTTCTCAGTACTAAAAGCGGGGACAGGGAATGTGTCAATATTTGCAGCTGGTCCCGGGGAATATATCAGTATTTACAAAGGGTCCTGGGGAGTGTGGCAGTATTTTCAGGGGTTCTCTGGGACTTTGCCAGTATTTAAAGGGTGTCTAGGAAATATGTCAGTATTTAGAGGGCTTCCCGAGGAGTGTGACAGAATTTACAGGGGTCCCGGTGATTGCATCAGTATTTGCAGGGTGTCCCAGGGAGAGTATCGGTATCCGGGGGTCGAGTGTGTCAGTGTTTACGGGAGTTCCGGGGTGTGTATCGGTATTTACAGGGGGAATGGGGAATGTGTAATTATTTCCAGGGGGTCCTGGGAGTTTATCAGTGTTTACGGGGGTTCCGTGGAATGTGTCAGTGTTTAGGTGAAGTCCCAGGGAATGTGTTCGTGTTTAGAGGGGTCCCCGGGAAATGTGTCCGTATTTACATGCAGCCCCAGGGAGTTTCTCAGTATTTTCAGCGGATTCCAGGGAATGTGACAGTAGTTACAGTGTGTCGTGAGGTGTGTGTCGGTATTTACGGGATATCCCAGGATTTGTGGTTAGTTGTGTAGAGTGTGTCTATACGTACAAGGGTCCGGGGATGTGTGTCAGTATACAGAGGAGGCCGAGGGAATTTTTCAGTGTATAAAGCGGGCCCTGGGAAATGTGTCAGCGTTTACAGAGGGTCCCTGGGAGTGTGGTGGCATTTTCAGGGATTCTCAGGTACTATGTCAGTATTTACAGGGAGTCCTGCGGAGCGTGTCAGAATTTATAGGGGCTCGGTGCATACTGACACACTCCCCTGGAATCCCTGTAAATACTGGCACACTCCCTGGCACCACCTTGAAATACTGTAGCTCTCCCTAACACCCGCTGAAAAAACAAAGTCCACGGGCCCCCCTGTAACTACTGACGCTCTCCCCAAGTCTCCCTGTCAATCCTGACACAATCCCTGAGACGCCCTGTAAATACTGACCCTCCATGGGACCGCCTGTAACTACTGACACACTCCCGGGAGCACCTGTAAATAATTACAAATTCCCCGGAACACCCTGTAAATACTGACACTCTCACCAAGAGCCCCTGTCAATACTGACACAGTCCCTGAACCCCTGTAGATCGCGGGAATTTTTCAGTATTTAAAGGAGGCCCCGGGAAATGCGTCAGTCTTTGCAGAGGGTCCCAGGGACTGTCAGTATTTTCAGGATTTGCTGGGACTGTGTCAATATTTACAGGGGGTCCCACGGAGTGTGTCAGTTTTACAGGTGATTTCAGGGGCTTTGTCAGTATTTCCAGGGGGTCACACAGATGTGTCAATATTCACAGTGTGTCCCCGGGGACTCTTGGTCTTGACAGGGGATTACCAGTTCGTGTGTCAATATTTACAGGGTGTCACAGGTTGTGTGTGTGTGTGTCAATATTTACAGGGTGTCCCTGTGTGTGTGTGTGTGTGTGTGTGTGTGTTTGTGGGTATTTACAAAGAGTCCCTGGGGAGTATGTCAGTGTTCATTGTGGGTCCAGGAGAGACTGTCAGTATTTATAGGACGTCCAGGGAGACTGTCAGTCTTTACAGGGGGTCGTCAGGAGTTTGTCAGAGGGTGAACGCTGAGGCAGTGCCTCATTATGCAGGTGTCAGAATTCAGATAGTGTCCCTCGATGAGAGGGTCAGTACTGAGGTATTGCAGCTCTGTGAGCAGGTCAGTTCTTAACCAGTGTCTCGTTGTCAAGTGGTCAGTGCTGAGGCAGTGACTCCATGCTGGATGGTCAGTGTTGAGGAAGTGCCTCATTGTTAGAGGAACATTACGGAGGGTAAGTCTCAAGGTAATGTTGACAGGACTGAGACAGAGCCACATGATCAGAGATTCAGGGCTAAGGGATTGACTCAATCACAGCATTGTCTTGAGGCAGTCCCTCTTTGTGAGAGGTTTAGTTCTGATGGAGCGCATTTGTCAGAGGCGATCCATACTGATCCAGTGCCTCATTGTAGTGGGTTCAGACTGAGAGGCTGCTAAACAATTATCAAGTCAGTTGTGACATATTACAGTTCTAACCTGGGGTCAGTCCTGACAGAGTGCCTCATTGCCAGAGTATCAGTACTGAGGTATTGAAGCGCTGTCTGAGCATCAGGGGTGAGGGAGTGCCTCACTGACAACAACGCACTCCCACATTTCTGACCCTGAGACAAAGGGTCAATGCTGAGGGAGTGCTACCATTTAAGGGGGACAGAATTAAGGAAGTTGCTCACATTTCAAGGGCCAGTACTGAAATAGTTTTGCACTGGGAGAGTTTTGCACTGGGAGGTCAGTGTGGAGGGAGGGCCTCAGAAGCAGTGGGTCAGTATGACGGTTTCCCTTATTGTCAGGGGGGCAGTTCTGAGGCACTGACTCGTTGTCAGAGGGTCAGTACGGAGGTATTGAATCACTGTCAGCGTATCAGAACTGTGGGGCTGTTTTATTGTCACAGCGTCAAAACTGACGCAGTGCCTCATGAAAAATGGGTTAGAATTGCGAGAGACCCACACATTACACAATCAGTAATGATGTATTGCAGCATTGTGAGATGGTCAGAATGAGAGAGGGCCTGATTGTCACAGGGTCCGCACTGAGCGATTTCATCATTTTCAGGCACTCCGTAGAGGCAGAGCCTCATTGTGATCGGGTCAGAATTGAGGGAGTGCCACTTGATTACAGGGGCAATACTGAGGTATTGCAGTTCTGTCAGGTGGTCAAATCTGATGGAGCTCCTCATTGTCAGGAGATCAGCACTGAGGTATTGAAACACTGTCAGAGCATAAGGGCTGAGGTGTTCCAGGTCTATGAGAGGTCAGTACTACGGGAGTGCCTCATTATCAGAGGTCCAGTACCGAGGGAGTGCACAATCGTCAGACTGTCAGTACTGAGGGAATGCCTGATTGTTCAAAGGGTCAGTACACAAGGAATGTCTCAATGTAATGTACGATTAGAGATGCAGTGCTGAAGGAGTGCCTCATTCTCAGTGTCAGTTCTGAGGCAGGGTCACATTGCTGGAGGGTTGTTCTGACTTAGTGCATTAGTAACAGAGGGTCAATACTGAGGCAGTATCTCATTTTAGGGGCTTAGAATTCATGGGTGCTACATAATTAGGAGGTTAGCCCCGAGGTATTGCAGCTCAGGTGCGGTCATAAGTGAGGGGGGAGTGCAACATTGTCAGGGGTCAATTCTGAGGTGTCAGAAAAAGTCCTGCCAGAAACATCAGCAGGACTTGACAAAATCTGTTCAAGTGAAGCAATGCCTGGCCCGTTAAATAAGAGCAGGTTTGTTGGAGCCTATGTAAACGATGGACCTCAGTGTAATGGAGGAAGCATTGAGGGAGTCCTGTACTGATAATACAAGATAATAATTCATACATAATTGCAGCATTGTCAGAGGATCAGAACAGCCAGAGTGCATTATTATGAGAGGCTGAACACAGAGGAGGAGCTTCATTGGAACGGGTTCAGAATTAATGGTGAGCAACACATTCAGAAGGTCAGTACGGAAGTATTGCATTTCTATTGGAGGCTCAATACTGAGGAATTACCTCTGTCAGAAGTTAGTACTTTGTCAGTAGTGAGGAATTGTGGCATTGTCACTGTGTTGGTCTGAGAAAGTGCCTCTTTCTCAGAGGGTCAGAATTGATGGGAGTGCTACATGATGAGATGCTCAGGACTAACAGATTGCAGGACTGTCGGCGGGTCAGATCTGTGGGAGTGATCATTGTGAGATGGTCGCTGATGTCCAACCCTAAAACATAGAGCGCCCTGTAAATAACTCCTTAAAAAAAAAGGCCCCTTTAACTAAACCCGAAAACAGAGCCCCCGTATCTAAGTCCGAACACACAGAACCCACGAAATTACCCCTAAAACACGAAGCTCACAGTGAATAAACCCCAAACACAGATGGCCCTGTAAATGAACACTAAAGAATAGAGCCTCCTGAAACAAACAGCACCCGTGAAATAAAGCCCAAAACACAGGAACCCCAGTGTATAAACCCTGACATTCAGAGCCCCCTGTAGATAAACACTAAAAAAAGGGAAAAACTAAAAGGAACTGTGGATACAGTAAAATCAGGAACAAAAACAAAATTGCTGGAAAAGCTCAGCCCTCACGCTAGCCCAATCCGACACTCACCATAGCCTCAGGCCCAAACTAAACCAAGCTTCAGCCGCACTCCTCGCCCTCACACACGGAGCCGCCTGCACAGAGGCCCTCAAACACCTTTCTATAATCCGTAAAAAGCGGGCTTCACTGTAAATAACCCGTAAAACACAGAGTCCTGTTTAAACAAACTTCTACAATATCAACTTCACCCCCTGTAATTATACGCTTAAATACAGAGACCCCTTTAAACGAACACGAACACATATCACCCAGGAAGTAAAAGGTGAAACACCGGGCTCCTTCGAAACAAAGCCGAAGGCACAGAGCACCTGTCAATACACCCCAACATCGAGCCGACCTGTATATTATCCGTAAAACAGGGCCCCTTACAAATAAACTCTAAAAGACAGAGCTGGCTGTAAGTAAAGAGCCCCTTGTAAATAAACACCAAAACACACAGTAAAAACCGGAAGAACTGCGGATGCTGCAAATCAGGGAAAATATCCAAAGTTGCTGGAAAAGCTCAGCAAGTCTGACAGCATCTGTGAGGGAAAAGAAAGAGTTAACGTTTTGGGTCAGGTGATCCTTCCTCTGAACCTCTGGCTGGCGCGTCTTCAGTAATGCAGGGTCAATTGCTTTAAAATATCGTTTTTCTGTGAGGCCCTATAACATTATCATAGAAAAACATCAGAACTAAGCAGGAGTAGGCCATCCGGCCCCTCAAGACTGCCCCGCTGTTCAATAAGATCCTGGCTGATCTTTTTGAGACTCAGCTCCGCTCACCCACTCGCTCACCATAAGCCTAAATTCCTTTAATGTTCATAACGTGATCTGGTCTTGCCTTAAACACATTCAGCGAGGTAGTTTCAACTGCTTCACTGGGCAGGGTATTCCACAGATTCACAACCCTTTGGGTGAAGACGTTCCTCCTGTCCTCAGTCTGACATCTGCTTCCTTTTATTTTGAGCTATACCCGCCTCGTCCT
This sequence comes from Stegostoma tigrinum, assembly GCF_030684315.1. Taxonomy (NCBI): domain Eukaryota; kingdom Metazoa; phylum Chordata; class Chondrichthyes; order Orectolobiformes; family Stegostomatidae; genus Stegostoma; species Stegostoma tigrinum. The sequence continues at coordinate 625,334 of NW_026728820.1, forward strand.
CGTTTCACCTGCCAGTAGAAACAACCTCCCTGTCTCCACCTTATCTATTCCTTTCATAATCTTGTATGTTTCTATAAGCTCTCCCCTCATTCTTCTGAATTCCAATGAGTATCATCCCAACCAACTCAGTCTCTCCTCATATTCCAACCCTCTCAAGTCTAGAATCAACCAAGTCAGTCTCCTCTGTGCCCCCTCCAGTGAGAGTATATCCCTTCTCAAGTCAGGAGACCAAAACTGCACACAGTAGTCCAGGTGAGGCTTCATCAGGACCCTATACAGCTGCAGCATAGCCTCCCTGTTTTTAAACTCCATCCTTTTCGCAATGACAGACAAAATTCTATTTGCCTTTATAATTACCTGCTACAATATTACTTTGAGCGATTCCTGCACAACGACACCCAAGTCACTTTGCACAGTAACATGCTGCAATTTTTTTACCATTTGAACCATAGCCTACTTTGTTGTTATTCCTATCAAAATGGATGACCTCACATTTATTGACATTGAACTCCATCTGCCAGACCATTGCCCACTCACTGAGACTGTATAACCATCTGCAGGCCTTCAGTTCTTCTGCACACTTTGCTCTACCGCTCATCTTAGTGTCATCTGCCAATGTTGACACACCACACTTCATCCCCGACTATAAATCATATGTATCAATTGTAAACAATTGCAGTCCCAACACTGATCCCTGAGACACACTATGAGCCACTGACCGCCAACCAGATAAACACCCATTTACCCCTACTCTTTGTTTTCTGCTAGTCAATCAATCCTCTGTCCATGCCAATACATTACCTGTAATGTCATGCAACTTTATCTCATGTCGCATCCTTGGCATCTAGTCAAATGCCTTCTTGAAATCCAGATACATGATATCCACAGGTTCCCCATTGTCCACCATGCAAGTATGTCCTCAAAGAATTCGACCAAATTAATTGAACATGACCTCCCCTTCATGAACCCATGCTGGCTGTTCCCAATGAGACAATTTATATCCAGTTGTCTTGCTATTATCTTCCTTTATGATGGATTCACGCATTCTCCCAACAACCGAAATTAAGCCAACTGGCCGATAGTTACGTGCTTTTTGGAAAACAGCCAATGTGACACCACTGTTTAAAAAGGAAGTTTACAATCTGCGGGAACCAGCCCAGATTCCAGTGAATTTTGGTAAATAATTACTGGTGCAAGCCTCTTTACTATACTGTTGTACTAAAGGTCCTCTTTACCAATGTACCCACAAGCACTACATATTAGCGCTCTCATTCATTCATAACTTTACTGACCTCTTACTGGCATAGCTTGTTTAATATTACCGCATTTCATTCAAAAAATTGCCAGCTAGTCATACCTTTCACGATGAAAGGGAGACTGAATTAAAATGCTCCTTCCACCCCATTTACAGCCCTTTCACAGTTTTAATCCTCACGGCTTTATTTTGCTGACAGCTGCAAAACGTGTGTCTACATCAGTGTCTATCCCTGAGTACATGTTAATTTTCTAACCTATTCAGAACAATACCATCGTGTCATCGTTTGAAGAAGCATAATATTAATCAGCCCTCAGCAACCGTCTCCCAGGACTTGAATAGCTTGCAGGATATCAAACAAGTTTTCTGCATTAGCAGAGATAGTAGGAACAGCAGATGCTGGAGAATCTGAGATAACAAGGTGTAGAGGTGGATGAACACAGCAGGCCAAGCATCAGAGGAGCAGGAAGATTGATGTTTCAGGCCTAGATGCTTCTTCAGAAATTGGGAAGGGGAAGGAGGTTCTGAGATAACGAGAGAGAGAGGGGGAGACGGATAGAAGATACATAGAGGAGAAGGTAGGTGGAGAGGAGACAGATAGGTCAAAGAGGTGGGGATGGAGCCAGTAAAGGTGAGTGTAGATGGGGATGTAGGAAGGAGCTGGGTCAGTCCAGGGAGGATGGACAGGTCAAGGGAGCGGGATGAGGTTAGTAGGTAGGAGATGGAGGTTGGGGCTTGAGGTAGGAGGAAGGACAAGGGTAGGGAGGCAAGGGCGAGCTGGGCTGGTTTTGGGATGCGGTGGGGGAGGAGAGATTTTGAAGCTTATGAAGCCCACATTGACACCATTGGGCCGCAGGGTTCCCAAGCGGAATATGAGATGCTGTTCCTGCAACCTTCGGGTGACATCATTGTGGTACTGCAGGAGGCTCAAGATGGACATGTCGTCTGAGGAATGGGAGGGGGTGTTGAAATAGTTCGCGACTGGGAGGCGCAGTTGTTCAGTGCGAACTAAGTGTAGGTATTCTGCAAAGCGGTCCCCAAGCCTCCACTTGGTTTCCCCAATGTAGAGGATGCCACAATGCGAGCAGTGGATGCAGTATACCACATTGGCAGATGTGCAAGTGAACATCTGCTTGAGGTGGAAAGTGTTCTTAGGGCCTGGGATGGGGAGTGAGGGGAGTGGTGTAGGGGCAGGTGTAACACTTCTTGCAGTTGCAGGGAAAAATGTGCCAGGTGTATTGGGGCTGGAGGGGAGTGCGGAGCAGACAAGGCAGTCACAGAGACAGTGGTCCCTACAGAAAGCAAATAAGGGTGGGGAGGGAGATATGTCTTTGGTGGAGTCGGATTGCAGATGATGGTTGGAGGATGATACGTTAGATCCAGAGGTTGGTGGCGTGGTACGTAAGGATGAGGGGGATTGTGTTTTGGTTGTTATTGCGGAGAGGGGGCATGAATTACGGGAAATGTGGGAGACGCGGTCAAGGGCGCTCTCGACCACTGTGGGGGTCGGGGGGAGGATTTGCGGTCCTTGAAATATTAGGAAACCTGAGATGTATTGGAGTGGAATGGCTCATCCTGGGAGCAGGTGTGGTGGAGGTGAAGGAATTGAGAACAGGGGATTTTTTTTTGCAGGAAGGTGGGTGGGAGGAGATGTATTCTAGGTAGCTGTGGGAGTCGGTGAAATAGATATCAGTTTCTAGGTGGTTGCCGGAGATGGAAACAGAGAGGTCCAGGAAGGTGAGACAGGTATTAGAAATAGTCCAGGTGAACAGGTATTAGAAACAGTCCAGGTGAACTTATGGTTGGAGTGGAAGGTGTTGGTGAAGTGGATGAACTGTTCAAGCTCCTGGTGGGAGCACGAGGCGGCGCCGATACAGTCGTTAATGTTATTGAGGAAGAGGTGGGTTTCGGGCCAGTGTAACGACGGAAGAGGGACTGTTCCATGCAACCCACAAAAAGGCAGGCATAGCTTGGGCCCATGCGATGTTTCTTGTGACTGCAGCCCCCTGGCGGCCCGCCCGTGGTGGTGCTCATCTTTGCTGCGATCTGCCGACTCGGTCCCCGAAAGGCAGCATCAGTTCCCTATCCCCGCCCTCCCTACAAACCAACCCTTTAAAGGCGGAAGGCACCCACCCCCTGATCATAAAGGTCAGGTTGCGGGGTGGGGGGGTGGGGGGGGGGCACGGCAAGAGGGTGCCAGAGGCTGCATTTATTTTGGCGCAACCCTAATCTGGGGGTTATCTAGCACCCCCGCGCCCCCAGAAATAGGGATTATGGGTGCACACCGCTAATTTTGGATTCCTCTTTAGAATAAAAAGTAGAGGGGGAGTGTGAATAGGGTTTTGGGATGGGGGATGGGATAGGGTGTGGTTGTGGGATTGGGGGTGTAGGTCGGGTTGGGGGAGAGGGGGAAGAAGGTGCCCCTCTCCTTCCATTTAAGGGTGCGTACCCACAATTTGGTCCCTTAGGCTCTTTCCTGTTCTGGTTAGGGTTAGGCCGATGGCGAAGGTTAGGGTTTGGGCTGAGGTTAGGGTGAGGGCTGATGCCTGGCACTCCCTCCATACTGACCCTCTAATATCTCTGTACACCCTAAAACACAGAGTTTCCGGTAAATATGCCCGAAATCACAGAGTACCGTGTAAATCAGCCCAAAAAAGAGAGGGCCCTGAAGATAAGCCCTGTAATGCTGAGTTCACTCTAAATAAACCCTAAAACACAGATCACTGTAAACAAACCCAAAGACACAGAAAACCCTGTAAAAAAACCATGAAATACAGAAAACCCTGTGAATAAAGTCTAAAAACACAGATCTCACTGTAAATAAACCCTAAACACAGATCTCACAACCGACAAACCCTCAATCAGAGAGCTCCCTGTAAATAAACCCTAACACAAAGATGGCTGTAAATAAACCCTAAAACACAGTGCCCTCTGTAAACAAGCTCTAAATCAGAGCTCACTGTAAATATTCCCTAAAACACGGAGATCACTGTCAAACTCAGAACAAAGAGCCGCTCGTAAATTTTCCTAAAACACAGAGTCCCTTGTAAAAAGCCCGAAAACACAGAACCTCCTGTAAATAAAACCTAGAACACAGAACCTTCTGTGAATAAACTATTAAGCACAGAAACAAAGTTGCTGGAAAAGCTCAGCAGGTCTGACAGCATCTGTGGAGGAGAAAAATGAGTTAACTTTTCGAGCCTGGGTACCCTTCCATTCTGAGGAAGGGTTGCTGGACCTGAAAAGTTAACTCGTTTTTCTCCTCCACAGATGCTGCCAGACCTGCTGAGCTTTTCCAGCAACTTTGTTTTTGTTTCTGATTTTCAGCATCCACAGTTCTTTTGGTTCTTATTAAACACAGAACCCACATTAGATAAAACCTAAAGCACAGAGCTCAAGTACAGAAAGTACATAACCATAAACGCACAGCCCCCAGTAAATAAGATTTAGGGCTGAGGCTAGGTTTCATGTTTCTGCAAGTGTGAACATTAGGGCTGAGGCTAGGCTTAGGTTGAAAGCTGGTGTTATCTCTGAGGGTAGGGTGGAAGAAAGCAGCTTTGCATTCCCAGAGACAGAGCTGAGGGAGAGCATCTGTGTATTCCATAGGAGGCACGGGAACCATTGTAACCTTAACAGATCAAATAATATGACAGATTAGTTTACAATTAAAGATCATTGTGACTGTGGTCACAAGGTGAAGAGCTGGATGAACGCAGCAGGAAAAGCAGCACCAGAGGAGCAGGAAAGCTGACGTTTCGGGCCGAGACCCTTCTTCAGAAATGGGGGAGGGGAAGGGGGTTGTGAAATAAATAGGGAGAGAGGAGAGGCCGATAGAAGACGGATAGAGGAGAAATTAAGTGGGAGGACGGGATAGGTGGGAGGAAGGACAGGTTAGGGAGGCAGGGACCAGCTGGGCTGGTTTTGGAATGCGGTCAGGGGAGGGGAGATTTTGAAGTTTGTCAAGTCCACATTGACACCATTGGGGTACAGGGTCCCTAACCTGTCATTCCTCCCACCTCAAAACCCAGCCCCATCTCCTACCTACTAACCTCATCCTGCCCCCTTGGCCTGTCCATCCTCCCTGGACTGACCTCTCTCCTCCCTAACTCCCACCTACATTCACCTTTACTGGCTCCATCCCTGCCTCTTTGGCTTGTCTGCCTCCTCTCCACCGATCTTCTCCTCTATCCATTTTCTGTCTGCCTCCCCCCTCTCCCTATTTATTTCAGATCCCCCTCCCCCTACCATTTCTGAAGAAGGGTCTCGCCCAAAACGCCAGACTTCCTGCTCATTTGCTGCTGTTTGGCCTGCTGTGTTTATCCAGCTCTACACCTTGTTAACCCTGTAAATATGCTCTCAAGCACAGACACCCCTTGAAATAAATCCTAAGAAGGGTCATTCAGGAAATAAAATGTAAAATAAACCATAAAAGCCAGAGTCCCTGTAAATAAAGTGTAAAACATAGAGCTCCAAGTAAATAAATCCTGAAACACAGTGCCCCCTGCAAATCCTCCCTTAAACTAAGCCTCCTGCAAATAAACTTGCAGAGGCGACTGTAAACAAACCCCAAAACACAGGACCTCCAGTTAATAAAGCCTAAAACAGAAGGCCCACTGTAAATCAACATGAAAAAACACAGGTCCCACTGCAGCACTGCGAATTAGTCGGATTGAGTTAGTACCTCAGTCAGCAAGTCAGTTCTGAGGCAGGGCCTCTTTGTCAAAGAGTCAGATTTGAGGGAGTACCATTGGATGATGGTTATTGCAGCACTGTGAGAGTACTGGAGTGAGAGAGCACCTCACTGTCAGAGAATCAGTACTGAGGGAGTACCTCACTGTCAGATGGTCCGTACTGAGGGAGTACCTCACTGTCAGAGAATCAGTACTGAGGGAGTACCTCACTGTCAGAGGGTCAGTACTGAGCGAGAACCTCACTGTCAGAGAATCAGTACTGTGGGAGTACCTCACTGTCAGAGGGTCACTACTGAGGGAGAACCTCACTGTCAGAGGGTCACTACTGAGGGAGAACCTCACTGTCAGAGGGTCAGTACTGAGGGAGAACCTCACTGTCAGAGGGTCAGTACTGAGGGAGTACCTCACTGTCAGAGGGTCAGTACCGAGGCAGTACCTCACTGTCAGAGAATCAGTACTGAGGGAGAACCTCACTGTCAGAGAGTCACTACTGAGGGAGAACCTCACTGTCAGATGGTCCGTACTGAGGGAGTACCTCACTGTCAGAGAATCAGTACTGAGGGAGTACCTCACTGTCAGAGGGTCAGTACTGAGCGAGAACCTCACTGTCAGAGAATCAGTACTGTGGGAGTACCTCACTGTCAGAGGGTCACTACTGAGGGAGAACCTCACTGTCAGAGGGTCACTACTGAGGGAGAACCTCACTGTCAGAGGGTCAGTACTGAGGGAGAACCTCACTGTCAGAGGGTCAGTACTGAGGGAGTACCTCACTGTCAGAGGGTCAGTACCGAGGCAGTACCTCACTGTCAGACAATCAGTACTGAGGGAGAACCTCACTGTCAGAGAGTCACTACTGAGGGAGAACCTCACTGTCAGAGGGTCACTACTGAGGGAGAACCTCACTGTCAGAGGGTCAGTACTGAGGGAGTACCTCACTGTCAGAGGGTCAGTACCGAGGCAGTACCTCACTGTCAGAGAATCACTACTGAGGGAGAACCTCACTGTCAGAGGGTCACTACTGAGGGAGAACCTCACGGTCAGAGGGTCAGTACTGAGGGAGTACCTCACTGTCAGAGGGTCAGTACTGAGGGAGAACCTCACTGTCAGAGGGTCAGTACTGAGGGAGCACTTCATTGTCAGAGGGTCAGTACTGATGGAGTACCTCACTGTCAGAGAATCAGTACTGTGGGAGTATCTCACTGTCAGAGGGTCAGCATTGAGGGAGTTCCTCACTGTCAGACAATCAGTACTGAGGGAGTACCTCACTGTCAGAGGGTCAGTACTGTGGTAGTACCTCACTGTCAGACAATCAGTACTGAGGGAGTACCTCACTGTCAGAGGGTCAGTACTGAGGGAGTACCTCACTGTCAGAGGGTCAGTACTGAGGGAGTTCCTCACTGTCAGACAATCAGTACTGAGGGAGTACCTCACTGTCAGAGGGTCAGTACTGAGGGAGAACCTCACTGTCAGAGGGTCAGTACTGAGGGAGTACCTCACTGTCAGAGGGTCAGTACTGAGCGAGAACCTCACTGTCAGAGGGTCAGTACTGAGGGAGTACCTCACTGTCAGAGGGTCAGTACTGAGGGAGTTCCTCACTGTCAGACAATCAGTACTGAGGGAGTACCTCACTGTCAGAGGGTCAGTACTGAGGGAGTACCTCACTGTCAGAGGGTCAGTACTGAGGGAGTACCTTACTGTCAGAGGGTCAGTACTGAGGGAGTACCTCACTGTCAGAGGGTCAGTACTGATGGAGTACCTCACTGTCAGAGAATCAGTACTGTTGTCATGTTCGTTTTCGGAGACCCTCACGGATTTGTTGCAATAACAAGACACTGACCTGTTTAGAAAAACACGAATCCTTTTATTACCAAGCAAGTGCAAGCTGTGGAGAATCACGGTACTTAACCCGGCCCAGAGCGCAGAGCCTCGAGGGTAATTCTCCCCGAGCAGCGGACAGTCCCCGCTCTTCATACTTTACAAAATACATGGTACATAAAATAATTACACATTTTACAATGACATGATACATAAAATAATTACTACAACAGACAAAGACAGGATACCAAACAATTATTATATCAAGAACATAAAAGACCAGGATATAGTCCCGAAGATAATAAAATGTGAGGCTGGATGAACACAGCACATCTCAGGATGCTGCTGGACTTGCTGTGTTCGTCCAGCCTCGCATTTTATTATCTTGGATTCTCCAGCATCTGCAGTTCCCATTTTCACAGAATATACTATCGATTGCTCTTGAAGTGGCTGCTGATGGCATGAGGCGATTTCAAGTTGTTATCCGGACAGATTGTTCTAGCCAGACACACTGGCAACTTGAAATCACAAACTCAGTGCCCTGGCCCCTTTGTCAGCGACAGAAATTGCATGCTTTAGAAGTTTCACACCTTGACAAATGTTCCCCACCGAACCCTATTTGACACAGTTTAATTCTAATTGTATTCAGTCAGGAAGCTTAAGACAGTGTCTGCATCCCTGTGCGTAGGCAGATAAAAGACTTTAATTTGTAGAAGTATAGAAATCAATGGGATGTTATCCAATAACATCTCATTGTGAGAGTACCTCATGGTCAGAGGGTCAGTACCGTAGACGTGCAGCAGTGTTGTCTGACTGCCAATCGGGTCAGGACTGAGGGCTATTACAGGGACAGGACTGAGGTATTTGAAATAGGGCAATGACTGGTGTGGATCCTTTTTATTTTTTTAAAATTAGACGACACCAGAAAGATTATCAACCCGATGTGATTTGATTGGGCTGACAATCAGTTGATGACAGCAGAAAGGTCAGTGGCCTGATTACCGCGGCCGGGACTTGAGATTTCACTATTGCCGACCTTCTCATTCTTCTCGCTCAATTTCACGGAAGAGCTGTTTTGAGAGAGAGTAGGAACTTTCTGAAAGTGATCGCGGGCCCTAGTCAATATGTATCTAACAGAGACGTGGTAAAGCAGAAACTTGTTTGATGTCCCGCCAGCTATTCAAGTCCTGGGAGACGTTTGTTGAGGGCTGATTAATATTATAACTATTCATAGTTTCGGGCGACACGATGGATGGGAAGATATTGTTCTGAATAGATTAGAAAATTAACATAGTCAGGGATTGACTCTGATGTAGACACAGGTTTGGACACTGTCAGCAACACGAGTTCAAACTGTGAAAAGGCAGTCATGCGTGGAAGGAACATTTTAATTTATAGTCTCCCTTTATTAGTGAAAAGTCTGGCAAGATCGCAATTTTATGAATGAATGAATGAAATGCGTAACATTAAACAGAGGACCCTAGTGAGTGGTCAGTAAAGTTATGAATGAATGAGAGCGCGATAGTGGTCACATGGAGCGCTGTGGGTGCTTCGGTCAAGAGGACCTTTCGTGCAACAGTAAAGAGGCTTATGATATAATGTCACAGAAAAACCACACAAAAGGATATTTGAAGGCGATTGGCCCTGTATCACTAAAGACACACCAGCCAGCCTCCGGAAGCCTTGTTAAGTGCTAACCGATATGAGTAAACAGGGCAGACCACAGGATATTCAGGGGCAAAGGTTACAAGATTAACAAGTGACCACTTTTCTGAAGAAGGGTCCACGCCCGAACCGTCAGCCTTCCTGCTGCTTGGCCTGCTGTGTTCATCCGGCTCAACACCTTGTTCTCTCAGACCACGTGAGGGAACGAGTTTGGCGTGTTTGAGTCTGACTGGTAAATATGTGATACACAACCATTTGATGTTACTGACTGCCTGGTGAATTGAAAACTGAAATAACTGCGGATGCTGCAAATCAGGAACAAAAACAAAGTTTCTGGAAAAGCCCAGCAGAACTGAGGGAGGTTCTGTGGAAGGGTCACCGAACCGGAACCGGTTCGCTCTGTTTTTCCGCTGACAAATGCTGCCCGACCTGCTGAGCTTTTGCAGCAACTTTGTATTTGTTTTCTGATTTGCAACATCCGCAGTTTTTTTTGGGTTTTTACTCAGTGTTTTAGAGTTTATTTACAGGGCGCTCTTTATTTATCGCGAGCTCTGTCTTTGAGGGTTGATTTGTGAAGGGCCCTGCCTTACAGATAGTTTACAGGTCGGCTCAGTATTCGGGTGCATGAAGAGGTGCGCTCTGTTTTCGGCTTTATTCAGCCCTGTCTTTTCCTCTCTCCTTCCTGGAGGATGTGTGTTAGAGTTCTTTTTAAAGGGGTCTGAGTATTTGAGTGTACAATTGTAGGGGGCTCTGTGTTTTTCAGTGTCCTGTATGTTTTTGACTTAATTTACAGGGTAGATCTGTGCTTTATGGCTTATTTACAGGGGGCTCTGTGTTGCAGTGCTTCTACACTGGCGGGGTGGGAGGTCTCCGTTTTAGAGTTTATTTACAATGAGGCCTGTGTTTTAGGGTTATTTACAAAGAGCTCTGTGATTTAAGGTTTACATAGAAAGGCTGTATTCTAAGGTTTATTTACAGAAGGCTCTCTGCTTTAGGGTTTATTTACAGTGAGCAGTGTAGTTTAGGATTTATTTCCAGTGAGCTCTGGGTTTTAGCATTTATTTACAGGAGGATCTTCATTTCATGGTTTTATTTCAGTTGGATCTTTGTTTCAGGGTTTTTTTTAAACAATGAGCTCTGTGTCTTATTTACCGTGCCATCTGCGTTTTTGAGTTTATTTGCAGAGCATTCTGTGTTTTTGAGTTTATTTCCAGGAGGCTCTCTGTTTTAGGGTTTGTTTGCAGGATCCTCTGTGTTTTAAGATTTAATTTACTGTTTATTTGCATGGGTACTCTCTGTTTGAGGCACTGACTGAGTACTGACCTTCTGACAATGTGGTCCTCATTCAGATCTGACCCTCCAGCAATGAGGTACTGTGTCAGAACTGATCCGCTGACAGTAAAGCACTGCCCCCTCAGTTCTGACCCTCTGACAGAGCTGCAATCGTTCAGGACTGAACTTCTGATCATGCTGTACTCCATCAACTCTGAACCCAATGCATTGAGGTACTGACTCAGTATTTACTGTGTGCAACTAAAAGACTCACTCAGAACTAACCCTCGAGCAATGTGAGCCTGCCTCAGAACTAACCCTGTAACAATGAGGCACTGACCTCAGCACCAAATCTCCAATTACGCGGCTCTCCCCAGTTTTGAGGCACTCCTTCCGTACTGACCCACGAACAATGCGGCACACACTCAAGAATGATCCTTCAATGAGGTATCACCTTACAACAGAGCTACTGACATCAAGGCCGTCTCTTTGGACTGTGTCTGATAATGAGGCACTGACTTGGTTCTGACCCTCTGACAGTGAGGCATTCTGTCAAGTCTTACTGCATTAAAATGAGGCACCCTCTGACTGATCTGAAATGCCTCAGTATAGACCCTCTGACTGATCTGCAACACCACTTCTTAGACCCTCTAAATGACAATCTTTTAATTCTGACACCATTACAGTGAGGGTCTGCCTTGGTGCTGACACTCTGTCAAAGAGACGTTGCCTCAGAACTGAGCTGCTGACAATTAGCCAGTGCCTTAGGTACTGATGAGTGAATAAAAAGGCCCGCTCTCAGCACTGACACTGCAGCAATGAGGTATTGCTACAGAATGAACCCACAAAGGGCTCATAATTGAGGGTGTGCCTACTGATTGAAGGGTGCGGATTGAGGTGTTGCAGAACTGTCAGAGGGTCAGAACTGAGGTATTGCATCATTGTCATATGGTCCATTCTGAGGCAGTGCCTCGGTGTAGTAGTGTCAGAATTGAGGGTATGCACATGTTTAACTCATCAGGAATGAGCTTTATGCAGCTCTATCAGATGCTCAGCACTGACTGCTTGCCTCATTCTCATAGGATCAACACTGATATATTGAAGCACTGTTCGATCTTCAGTGCTGAGTGGGTCAGAACTGAGGGAGTGCATTGCTGTCAGAGGCAGTGCCTCATTATGCAGGTGTCAGAATTCAAGGCATGCCCCATGAATGGAGGGTCAGTACTGAGGTATTGCAGCTCTATTCAGAACCAGTGGCTCGTTGTCAAGTGGTCAATGCTGAGGCAGCGACTCAATTCTGTACAGTCAGTCTTGAGGAAGTGCCCCATTATTAGAGGGCCAATACGAAGGGTAAGTCTCAATGCAATCGTGATAGAACTGAGACAGAGGCGCATGATCAGAGATGAGATTACCTACAGTGTGGAAACAGGCCCTTCAGCCCAGTAAGTCCACACCGCCCGTTGAAGCAT